>NC_049217.1:23084632-23094632 GCF_013347855.1 Anguilla anguilla
GAAGACAAACTGCTGTCAATGGTACCCAGATCTTGCACAAGCATATCACAAGAACCTAAGGAAAAACTGTTTATTTTTTTATGGGTGTATTTGGCTGTGTTATTTGAACATGCCGTTATCCACCTATGTTTTATATATAATTATATAATGTTCTACATACTTTTTTACACCCTTCCCCCTCATGGGTTCTAGGCAACAACAATAAACTAAAACAACAAACTAAAATAACAAAGGCAGAAGAAAGCAAAACTGAGCGGCAGCTTTTCAGCACGCCGCTCCTGGCTAGCCTGCTTTTCAGCCAACCAGCTCCTCCAGCTTTTCAGCAGTGGGTTTGCTTTCGCTCTGTGCTCCGACAAAGAGAACCTCAAAACGCTCGCTCTCTCGATGTGCGCTCCCGGTCTCAGCCCCAGACACACACACACAAAGGGGAACACACTTTTAAGCACCTGGGCCGATTGGTTAACGCAACCCAGGTGCGCGTGCTCTCTCCACCAGTCACAAGTCACCTTTCTGAACTGAAAAAAACGGCTTCAAATGGAATAGTTTTTAATGTGATGTTATACCTGAATACGTCCGTGGCAATATCATAACTGTTCAGTAATAAGCTAATAATAGACAGAATGCATGGGCTGAGACAATGCATGGCTGGACGGTTGTAACAGGCAATTGGTACGTATCCTAGATGGAAGACTAGCACTGAGAACTGCTGCAACATGCGTTACTTTTCTGGGGCACATTTAAAAGTTTAACTTGTTCTGGACTTCTGAGAAAATGAATTACATTACATTTATTAGGCAGACGCTTTTATCCAAAGCGACGTACAAAAAGTGCATTTCATGGTCAGACAACTGCTAAACACAGGTTCAGTAAGGTACAATACTTATTTTGTACAGCTATTTCTAGCCAAGAACACAGTTTAGTTCACACAGTGAACACTATTCAGACCTAACCTCTGCAAAGCCAACTAGGCAGAAGAATAAGCTACAGTATTAGGACAAATACAAATTACCAAAAAGTGCTGGGATGGGGCAACATGTAACAATTGTCATGAAAAGGGGGGGGGGGGGGGTTTACAGTGTTTGTGTGTGTGTGTGCCTGTGTATGTTTGTGCTTGTGTGTGTGCATGGGTATACGCGTGTGTGTTTCGTGTGTGTGTGCGCGTGTGCCTGCGTGTGCGTGTGTGTGTGTGTGTGTGTGTGCATGCGCGCGCGTGCGTGTGTGTGTTTGTGCTTTTATCTGTGTGTGTGTGTGTGTGTGTGTGTGTGTGTGTGTGTGTGTGTGTTTGTGTCTGTGTGTGTGCATGGTTGTGTGTGCGTGTGCCTGTGTGTGTCTTTGTGTGTCTTTGTGTGTATAGAAAATGCATTTGTGTTATTAGTTCTCTCTGCCTTTGGGAGGATTTCAGGGGCTTGATCATCTTAAGGTCAGCGGCAGCTGTTCTTTCCCCTCTGCACAGCTGTGTGGTTTTAATTAACCAATACAGCAGACCCCCGTCCACCTGAACCACTGCTATCCCATAAGCCATGCTGTTTGATTAAAAGGTCGTCCTCTGATCGATGACACCAGGCGGGGTGTCCGGTGTCCTAAAAATAGACCACACCATGTACATAAGCAAATGTGAATATGAATGAGAGAGGAAGAAAGAAAGATAGTCATAGTGGCCTTTTGTGGTAATTCTTACAGAAAATGAACGTCCGGCCTTGCATTTCACTTGGGTTTGACTTTCCTTGACCCCCTGCCCAGAAAAGAGGATGTCGTCGTGTGTCGTCAAGACCGTTCGGCCACAACCTCCACCTCGGTCCCACAGCGGTCTCTATAGTGGCCCAGGTGCCCCAATCCAGCTGGTACTATTGATGATGAAGTCACTGCTAAGCGTTTCCATGCCAACCGGAGACTGCATGATTAGTAGGCTCGCTCTGAATAGGAAAAAATAAATAATTCAATAAATAAAGACCTCCATTGCGAAGAAGGGTTGGGATAAAATGGGTGACACGCTGACAGGGAAAATGGATTTTGCCATTCCACCTTTTCGCTGTTTCGCTCCTTTCTTTTTTTGCCTTTCACTGGGTGTGTGTGCCCACAGCTGAGGCAGGTCTTTTCACCAGGGGATGTCATGAAAACCAATCATTATTCAGTCATGTAGTTTTTTCATGTAGACATTTTCATTGTTTTGGTTCAGTATCCCTTTCTCTTGTTCCCTATTTCTCTCTCTCTCTTGCTCTATATATATATATATATATATATATTCCACTTTGGCATAGATTCTACAAGTCTCTGGAACTCTACTGGAGGGACGGAACACCATTCTTACAAAAGATATTCCCTTGTTTAGTGTTTTGACAATGGTGGTGGAGAGTGCTGTCCAACACGTCGGTCCAAAATCTCCCATAGGTGTTCACCTGGAGGGGCCGGAGGGAGTTAGAGGGGTGGGAGGGAGGTAGAGGGGTGCACAGAGGAAAATCAGTCCACCCACCAGGTCTGTCAGCCAGGCCTTCTTCTGCTTAAAAAAAAAAAGAAATATTGGTTGAACTCAAGAAAAAAAGCAACTGAACTTTTATTGGATAAGTGAATGCAACAGCATGGCTCAGGTTGTCAAACCAGCGTGGGCACTGACGAGGGCGGAGCCACTGTTCTCCATGGCAACATGGTAATCAAATCAGAAGTGTGACCATGGTGATATGTATATGTATGTACAGTCATGAAGCCCTGCTATATAGCCTTTGGTGAGGCACCATTTGGCTGTTATGCTGGAATGGCCTTCCTAAGGCTCGGAGGCCAGCTTGAAGCTCAAAACATATCTTTTTAGTTTGGCTTTTAGCTTATTTTCACATTTTTATCTTGGGCGTTATCTTTATTTTATTTTATTTGAGCATTTTTATCCCAAATTTTATCTTACATTTTGGTATGCACTAGTCTCCATTGTTTTATTGTTTTTTGTAGTTTTACATTGTTTCTTGTCATGAAAAGCACTTTGAACTGCCTTTACTTACATGAAAGGTGCTATATAAATAAAGGTTGATTGATTGATTGATATTATTATTTTTTGCTATTTTTAATAGCTTTGGAAGAAATATAAAAGAAAGCTATTAAAAATAGCAAATAATATCAATCAATCAATCAATCAATCAATCAACCTTTATTTATATAGCACCTTTCATGCAAGTAAATGCAGTTCAAAGTGAAAATGCAGGTGAATGGCTCTATAACCTGCTGTTTTTGGATAATGGAAAATGATTTAGGCAAAAACAACAGATTATAGAGCTATTCACCTGCATTTTCACTCCCCTCACTCACTCTCTGTTTCTCAGATGTCTGCCCCGGCATGTACAATTTTGTGTGTGCGTGCGTGCATGAGTGTCTGTGTGTGTGTGTGTGTGTGTGTAGTGCTGTAGTCCTGTCTCCAGTCAGACTTGCCTGCCCATTTTGGTCACCCCGAACATTAAGCGATAAGTTAGAGGATGGAGAATGCAGGATGGGGGGGGATGGGGGGGAGCAGGCAGCGGGCAGCGCACGTGTCTGAAAGCGTGAGCTGAAGGTAAACATGGACGTCAGCGCTGGTGTGCGTGCCACACGTGCCGGAGTCTTGCCCTCGTACGATCAGCCCCTCCCCCGCCGCCGCAAAGATGGCAGAGGGCAATGGCCGGTCCTGTGCTCCACCCTGCCGCTGACGCCCTCAGCAGCTTCAGTGCCATAGATGCTGATCGGTTATTTGGAGTAGAGTAATATCTAAACTAAAGCCTTCATGCTGTGCCCTGTATCCCATCCCTACCAGTTTAAGATGTTTACCTGCGTTTCTGATGAATCACTATAGATTATTAACCAGTCATTGCAATCTGGCTTCTTTCCAACTAAGTTCAAGACTGCACTAGTAAGACCGTATTTAAAAAAAAAAAAAACTTGTCTCATTGTATTTGTAGCGCATTTGTATTTGTATCATAAAGTGTTATAAATACCATAAAGTGTTATAAAGCGTGGGAGTGCTAGGCAGTGGGGTTGGGAGGGAAATCAAGATGCACTCTGTAGTGGTGGGTCTTCAGTCTGCGTTGGAACACCGCCAAGACGTCTGGTGTCCTCACCTTCTCGGGAAGCTCCTTCCACCACTGAGTGACCAGTGTAGAATGAAGCGACTTCCGAAGGAGGAGATGACCATCGGCTTTGGATTCTGGGTTGTAGCGTTTGAGGATTGACGGCTTTGTGAAGCAGCTGTTCCATCCCCCTGCCTTTAGGCCCAGTACTCAGGTAGATACTGGCCGACATCCGCGTTTCCCTGAACCCCCCCCCCCCCCCGTTCCTGTTTGAGCCTTGTTTGTTGGTACACCGTGTTCTTGAGGGGGGGAGCACCCGGTTTAAATTGCTACATTTTTCCATTCTGCGGGTTGTGCTTGACCCAACCTGCCCTCGTTCTTTTGTGGAGTAATGGGAAAAGACCCACACGGTCAGGGCGATATCCAGCGTACTGTGTGGCCTGAATTAATGCCTGGGAGGACGTGTGATCGGGTTCGACATCAGCCAGGGATGGGAGATTCTCTGTTGTGCTGTGCATCGGTGTGATGCATGACACGATAATAAATTTAATTAATTAATTAATTAATTAATTAATTCATTCATTCATTCATTGTGCTGCACCTGAAAGTCTTCCTCCAAACCATGTCGAGCCCGACCTGCGAACTGGGGTGTGACAAGGAGCGCATGCTTCCAGGGAGATCACCTGCTTTTTCTGTGTTCTCCCCAAACCGATGGGGGAGAATGAGGCAATGAGCGCTGATAAAAATGCCAATGGGCATTCCGAACTGGGGAGAAAAGGAGGGAGGGGCAAAAAGAAAAAGTAGATTAGAGAGATGGGTGTGTGAGCACTTTGAGTTCATTGAATTCCATGTTGAACTTGCCGATCTGTATTTGTGTTACAATATACACTTGCATAAATGTATAGTATGTATAAGTGAAGGGCAAATGCTAGCTCTAAAATTTTGCCTTCCTGACATTGAAGTTTTCTCACTGATGAAGGCAAATTTATAGCAAGGAGTTAGTTTTATGATCCCAGATTATGGAGAAGTGTTCTAATGTGGACTGTGTGCATTATGCATGCTGTATTCACATCTTTCAACATGTGGTATTTGCACCGCCCCCTTGTGTTTTTAAATAAGAAATTAATTGAAAGAGTTTCCAGCTGATTAGGCCCTAAAGGCTCAGAGTCTAAAATGAAACCTGTAATTATGAATAAAAAGCTCTCAGTGGGAATGCTTGTGGAGGCTGGGCTGGTGGTGTGGCGTTGGAACGTGATTCATAAAATACCACTTTGGCGCAGAAATGGACAGGAAAAAAAAATAATGGTTAATTCTGGTTAACACCCTGCACATTGCACAGAAAAAAGAATGGCACATTCTGGAACATTCTGCGCAATGGGCAGCGATAAGAATGGTGAATTCTGGAACACTGCACACCGGACAGACCTGAGAATGTAAAATTACGGACTTGTGGACTATGGAAAACATCCACCGGTGTCAGACTAGATAACATCTACCGTATACTGAAATGTGAACGTAATCCGAGCGGCTTCAATGAAATGCGGAGCTGCAGGCTGCCCACGCGCATCAGCGGCTCGAGCGGCAGACCAGCGGATTGGCTTGCGTTGAAGTGCAGTGGATTTCCCTGCAGGGGCAATAGCGATGTGCACCGCACACCAAGCCACCGAACGGCTATTCCTCTGCGCGTCCGCGGCGGAGAGACGGAACGCGGTGTTCGAAATGCGCGGTGACCCGCCGCGGGGAGCGGCGCGTACTCGTCTGCCGCTCCTTTAATCTTTAATACTCCCAGGACGCCACCCATAAATGATCTTTTCCTTTTTTTGTTTAACGGCAGCGTGGGTAATGTTCTCCCTCTTTAATTAGATGCTGCGTGTGATATTCTTGGCGCCCAAGTTCACATCTGTCCCACTGAGCTTATTAAAACGGAACGTTTTGTCGTTTATTTATTTATTTTCCTTTTCCCCCCCTCCCTCCCTCCCTGTCTTTTATTTTTTCTTTTTTTGCTTGTTGTCACATTCCTGTGATGAGGTGTTGAGTTACCGAGGGCAAGCGTCTTCCCTGGTCCCTTTCATCTCTCTAAAGAGCAGCTGGCGTTAGCGTCCACGCTGGGTATCAGGTGTAGAACGCAGTCTATTTTCTGAGCAGGAACACATCTCAGAGGCCTATTATATGTACGTATTTGTGCGTGTGTGTGTGTGTGTGTGTGTGTCTTAGCATATGTGTGCGTGTGTGCATCCGTGTGTGTGTGTGTCCAAGCAAGATTTCTCTCAGTGAATCCTACTCGCCCCCCCCCCCCCCCCCCCACTCCATTCCATTCAAGTTGCATTCAACTGCCTTGCCTCTGAAACTGCGTGATCTGCCGGCTTTTAATCTAGAGCTGCTTCTAGGCCATGTAGTAACGCCCAGCCCCTATTGTTTGTATTCAGTAGGCATGGCAACCTGTGACTGGCGCTGTCTGACACCCGTCCATAGACTGTAAGAGCTCGCCCATTGCTGTCTTTAGTAAAGCGGGTACCTGGACCATACTCAGTAGTTTGGGGCTATATATCTGTACTCACTGCAGGCAGAGAACTGGCTAAGAGCTCATTTTAATCAGGAGGACAGCTTCCACGTCTACAAATAAAAGAACAATTTGTGGTGGAATTCCCCTTTAATATACCCATATGGCGTGTTATCAATGGGATCCCAAACAGCCAGAGCCAAACACAAAGACATAACTTGAATATTTGTGTTGTAATGTACAGGGAAGCATCACAGCACACAGGAACAGCCTTCTGACATGCATTTTCTTTTGGCATAAATCTGCCTTTCGTTTCTTTTAATTTGTGTTGGTCTTTATATTGAGCAGGAATTTTCCGTGGTAATTACATGGTAATTACACTTTAAGTAATGGTAATTACGGAGTAATAAATGTGAAACAACACTTGCAGGGAGTTTGTTTACGTTTATCCTGTGATCTTCCATTTTGCCACCCACGTATACATGAACACACTCGCATACATACTCACACACACGCACACACACACACACACGCATACGCACACGCACACACACGCACACACAGGCATGTGGACTCACACACACACACACACAGGCATTTGGACTCACCCAAACATACAAACTCATGAACACATGCACATGTACCCACAGGCATGCATAGACACACACACAGGCAGGCATATGTACTCACACACACACACAGGAATATGTATGAAAACACACACACACACACACACAGGGCATATGCAGAAACACAGCCACACTCTTAAGGTAGGGGTATGCGCTGCCGTTCTCACGAGGAAGGTACTGAAATACCTGTGAAATACCCCAGTCAGTGTCCTACTGATGCGCGCAGAACACGAATGTCACTCTGCAAACGGACCTTTTCTAAACCATTAAACGTTGCGACAAATTACGCTTTCACAAGCACATCCCCACGGTCACATGATAGCACTTGGCGTCATGTGACCCGCTGCAAAGCGCATGTTTTTAGTGCGTTTCTGTAGCACAGGCACTTCATGCGCAGTGATGAAATGCAGCTACGCACGTACGGAACCGCGGTTGCCTTAAGCACTTCCATTCTGGAGCTGACACAAAACCAGCCATTGTGATGAAACAATGAGATGCTTTCCCATGATTCTTATGTATGATCAGGTGACAGGTGGTCAGTTATCCATTATGAGTTGCACAACTGTGATACTGTACCTCTCTGCTCTGGGTTGCAGAAGGACAAGCCAAAAAAAAAAACGAAAGAAAACTGAAATGTGCATTTATGCAGAGTCACCCGAGCTGGTCCCGGCCGTGTGTTCGGTTGATATGTGGAGTGAGGGGCACGGTAAGGTAATGGGACGGCACAGGAATGAGAAAACGATGAGAGTCTAAAATTTGACCTGTCTAAACTACAGCAGCATATTACATTTACATTACAGTCGCTTAGCAGATGCTGAGTTTTAGAGCGACATGCAGCAGGGGAGAACAACAGTGTTACTCTCAGGAATACAAAAAATGTGGTTTCACAGAGGCCCATTTATTATTGGTAACTGCCATGTAAAACTCACCAAAAAGCTACTTCTATTACAACGTTGTGATGCTGTACTTTGTTGACGTGTACCATCGCCTATACTTTCTGATCTGTAAATTTGTTCTCTTTTTCTTGTGGTTCCCTTGCTACTTGTGCCTTGCAATCGGGACGTGTAAGGATTCCATATTGTTTCTGACCCTTTTTGTGGGTGCCTCCTACCGCAAAATTGCGAGTGAGATCTTTGAATTTATTTGATTGCGTAAACAGAACAAGTCTTGGTAAATTCTTGTTAATATGTCGGTATCTGTGACCACAACAGAGCCGCAACATCGCAAATGAGCGACTATTTCCTCCATAAATCTGGCCCTGAGTTTATGTGAGTCCAACAGGGAGTGCTGATGTGCTCTAGCGAAAATGTAAAAATAAAATGTACCCATTTAGAGCTTATTTAACTCTGGCCATTTTGCTGTGAAAGGCAGAGAGAGAGAGAGGTTTTAATGACAATGAGACCCTGTGTGCAAAAACAAAAAAACAAAAACACATATTCTGGGCTCTTTTGTTAATTGGCTTAATAAAAAACAGGGAATTTTGACGTGCATGGTGCAGTAGGCGCCGCACCTGCCCTCACACAGCACACCTGAACCGAGGTGCTTGACCCGAACTGCTCCGGGCGGAAAGGACGGAAGGGCCCGGCTGTGCATATTTATGCTGAACGTAACGGGTGCAGGTGACCCGGGCTTAAGGACACCTGCTGGTTCCAGGCTGACCCGTCCGGCTCTGATCGTATCTCTTCCGTCCCTTCTCATCTTTTACACGAGGGTCCCCGGGCTATCGTGAATCTTGGGCTTCAGATTATTTAATGCCGTGCTTTGGTTGCTTTTGCTGCTGTTTACGTTGCGACTTGTTTTCTTCGTGTTTGTTTTTTTTTCCTGTTCGCGTTGCGCCAGAGCCGGGTTGCTGGATCAGTTCTACCCCCGGAACGGTGCCAAACGAGGCTATCGTACATTTTCTTGTTTTTTTCGGTAAATGCGAATAACTCGATAAACAACCCGTCATTAATAAAACAAGCTGTCCGGGGAACGTTCTGAACTCCACTGGCCTGCGGTGCCTTGCCGTGATATTTGCCGTCTTGGATCTAACACCAGGGATGTTAACTTTGGTGGATTTTTCTGAGCAATGATCGAGTGAAAGGTGCACGAGCGATTATAGAAGAGACGCTTTCTTATTTTATCTTGTTTGCCTTCACAGGCCGTACCTAACCTCAGTTACCCCCCCCCCCCCCCCCCCCCCCCAGAATGGAACTCTCCGGTGTTTACGTTCGTATAAATGGACGGCTGGAGTCGAAATTAACCAGAGAAGGCTTACGTAACCCTCACTTAAATTATCCAGTATTATTGTTGTAAATGATCCATTTATACTGGGTGTTTTCTGGCAGTGTCTTCAGATAGGCGGCTGAACATTCAGCAATGGGCCTGAACATCCCCTGGACCTATGAGCCTCCTGATGCCAGAGAAATGGCCCTGGGCGAGCAGCTGGTAGCTGTGGTCACACGGGGCGGGAACCCGTTTCGTAGGAAATAGATCCCGTTTGGATTGCTAGCGTGGAAGCTAGCCGTGAAAAGCCGAAAGCTGAGATTAATATGCAAATGCTTGATTGCGCAGTAACAGTTTCTTTTAATGTATGGTCAGCGTTTTCTCTCTATGCCTGGTTACTACCAATGTGTCATACTGAATTTCTTTCGGGATCCAGTTCTGGTCTCCCATGGTTATGTTATTCCTAATTATCTGATTGTCCTGTGTGCATTTCTGCTGACTGTGCCCTTATGAACAAATCGCGTGTTCAAAAAGCACATGTGGTGAAAACCACATGTGAACACCCAACATGTGAAGAGTACGCGTGTGAACTATAAAAATGAATGTCCAGTTCAAATGTCCAATTTTCTTTCATTTAAAATGTT
>NC_049217.1:23102132-23129632 GCF_013347855.1 Anguilla anguilla
CATTGGTGGGACGTGCTGCTAAGATGCTGGGTTCAGCTCATGAAGTATTCATTTGATTTAACGTTCACGTCTCACATTCATTTATGAACAGCCTCACCCAATTTCTTTCCCCCATTTGTTTCGTAACACTGCTGGGGGTTTTTTTCTTTTTCTTTTTAAATTACTGTCAATCAGCAACAACCGTTGTGCGGTGTCATAAAAATAAATGATTGGCAAACGTTGAATTTTGTGAGTGAAATGGATATGTGTTTACAGTGCCGCAGCACCCCCGGGGATAATGCTTCACAATTCAATAACAGCTTCGGCAACAAACAAAAAATATATTACAGAGGAATCACTCTGGGACGGCATGGATTTTTGGCTTTTATTGCAAATGGACTAACGTTTTCGACACACACACACATCAGAGGCTTCATCAGAGTCACACAGGAAATGGTAGAAACTCACGCTTAAATGGACACTAGTGTTACGTGTTTACCTCCCACTTGGTAGAGTATGAATTAGCAAAAATGGAGCATCGCGTAGTTCTGGCAGGTCACGAGAGTCAAGCGCTCTGGCCGAATCAGCTGATGGCTCAGCTGAGTGACGTTAGCCTATCACAGTACATTCACTAACAGGGCGGTCTACTTAAACAGCCTCCCTCTACTCATTCGGCTGCTCCTCCTGCATGCAAGCGCTGCACGTTGCTTCGTAAATCCCCTCCACCACCCCAGCTCCTTCCCCATGCGTCAAGAATTTGCATTCTCCATCCTTATGTGTTAAGAAATTGCATTTGTTCCATTCCTATGTGTTAAGAAGTTGTATTGCTCCATCCTTATGTGTTAAGAAATTGCATTTGCTCCATTCATATGTGTTAAAAACTGCTTTGCTGCTGGATCTGTTCTGTGTGTACCCCTCTAGGGGGGGTTTGGCTGCTGGCCTCCCGGCCTTATCCACGCGGGCTGCGTGGTTGGCGGGAGAGCTCCAGAACAGAGCCATACCGCCAAACATAACTGTATTGCCTTTATTGTCAATAAAGTTCTACTTGATGACAGTGGCCCTGACAGAATTGTCAATTAGCCATGTCACCAAACCATGAGATAACAAATACTGGCATAACACCAAAACAACACTCGGATAGAAGAATAGAAACTGCTATAGAAGTTGAATTGAAACGTAAAACACATGGAGGGGGTGGAGATATATTTTGCATGAAGCACAATTATAATATTTATAATTATTCATTCTTAATTCTTAATTTCAAGCAGAAAGGCTCAATGGTGGTCCAAGTTTGTATCAGTATGCTTATCTGTGATGTTCATTCTCCGTGAGAATGGGGAGGCTTTTATAAAAAATATATTTTATATTATAAGTAATTGTAGTCAGAAGATAAAAAAAAAAACTAATAATAATTGAGCCCAAACAAAAACAGAGCGGCTGACAATGATAAAGGTCTGGATTCAACTAAAATTTTGGTTACATTTTTAAATACAAATAAATGCAACTGTGTTAAAAAAACAAATAAGATGCATGTAATTGATTGAATGCCGGTCAAAGCTTCGGGTCCTGGATACACTTTCTGTTGATTCAGTCTGAAGGTCACTGTGTTTCTGGATGAATCGGCCCTTGTCCCACGAGACGTCAGGACGTTTGCAGCTCGAAGGCTTGACGGGGTCACTTGACACACACTCAGGAGCCTTGTCTTACGTTTCTGGGTCAGAAGCCCTTAACACTCGCAGACACTTAACACTCAGAGGACTGCAGGAAAAATAAGAAGTTCCCCGTCCTCTTATTAGGCCGGCCTTTGGTCAGACTACAGACAGACAGACAGACAGAGCACTGAAGCAGGAAGCATTTTCTGCCATTTCCCTCACCGTCTGTATGTCTTTATGAATTCGTCTTTTGGTGATATGAATATGCTTTAAGCACCTAGAAAATAAGGAATGGCAAGGATGAAGATGATGATGATGATGATAATGTTAATTATTACTACTAATTCATTACTGATAATACTACTGCTGGTGCTGCTGCTACTATTATTGCTACTGCTGCTAATGCTACTGCTACTACAACTGCAACATCACTGTAGTATAATGGTCAGGTGACTGTGTTTGCAACTTCAGGGTTCTACAGTTAATTCCCAGCTGGGGCGCTGCTGTTGTAGACATCAGCATGGTAACAAACCTGAATTTCTTCTGTAAATTCCCAGCTGTATAAATGGATTATATATAGAGCAATGTACTCTGAAGTTGAATGGGTGTATTAGCTGCTAATGTTGTTGCTAATAGTAAAGGTGCAATGGCTCGCTCACTGTTCGGAGAGAAGGGCGTTTCGCATTATACCAGAGTGGTGCTTGTGCAATTCCGGTCCAATTATGAAGCACTTCAGCTGCAACAGTACCCAAAATGCACTTAAAATGTGACATTATGTCATTATGTGACACCCTTAACCCAATTTTTTTTTGTGGGGGGCCTGTAGTTCATCCTTTCTTTGTTTTTATTATATGACTATAGAATGATTTTAAAGGCCCAGAGTCTTTATTTTTTGGTACTGGTTGAATGCAATGCTTCGTAATGCCATCTCCCCTTCTATTTTGTGAAAGCTCTTGAGCAGGCACTGTATAGGTGTTCAGAGGTCGGGAGGTCAAAGGTCACTGAATGTATGCTAAAGGCTTAGAGCTTAGTTTGTCACTGTTGTATTGTGTTCTGCTGAGCAACAGTTCAGTGCACTCAATACTTTACAGAGGATGTGTCGGTCATTTTAAGTCACGTTTATATGACATTGCTTCTGTTCTGTAGGGTGTTTCATCACTAATATTTAAAACAATTCAGTTCAGCATTTGTTCAGGAAGTTGTCTTGGTGGATTGAATAACTTGTTTAATTTTTTTAAAGCTGTCAGACTTTCCAATACAGCCAACACATTAACTGGCTGACCAGCTGAAAAGCTTTCTTTCAGGACTATTGCTTTGCTTAATGCCCACGTGCTACTTCAATATCCACTTCGTTCATTAAGATTGCTTGATCCCAACGCAGATCCAGTAAGTTCCAGGATGGACTACATATCTGACTTATGACTACTTCCAGAAGCCATTAAGCATTGACTCGCAATATAACGCGCTATATCTTGCTGTTTCCGCCACAGTCTCCGGTAATAGTGATGCACATTGGCTGTGGAATGGCTGTTTCAGTGGGATATGGCGGAGGGGCTGTGCTCCAGATCCAATGGCGGTGGGGGTGGTGATGGGGGGGGGGGGGGGGGGGGGTCTTCTGTGCACATGCACAGAAGCTGGTCGCCCCAGGGGGCTGCACCCAGGGAGCAGGAGGGTAGCAGTGCTCTGTCATGCTTTCACCATAGAGCGCACGACTGCGGAGCGTGGCTAACAATCACAAAAGCATTATCCTGGCAGTGGGGTGTATATGTGTGTGTGTGTGTGCGCGTGTGTGTGTCTGTGTGTGTGTGTGCGGGTGTGTCTGTGTGTGTGTGTGTGTGTGTGTATGCGCTTTTACATAATTGGGTTAGGTAAGTGCAGTTCTTGTCACCAGCAGAGCGACACAACTTTGTCAAAGCCGCCATGCTGGGCCTGTCCCAGAAGGCCGGGCTGTTTAGCGGGCGCAGCGGATGTAGCGCGTACGTCAGTGCATCTCTTCCACGCCTTGACCTGGATTTAATCGCCATCTGTCCTCAGAGGGCGACAGAGGGGCTCTTCCTGTTAAGGCCCCGTGCTGGTGTATGGATGTGCCCAGTGGGCCGGGATCAAATTCGGACCGTGCCGGTGCCAGCTGTGGCTGGTAGCCCCGCGGGGCAAGGCTTGATTGATTCGTGGAGCATCGCTCAGGCTTAGGGAGGTAACACTTGGCCGCCTCTCGCTGCTCTCTAGTGACTCCTACTGGTCGAATGCAGTAGCTGCCTCCACCTTGGCCTGCCTTTTGAATTGCGAAGGAATCAGAAGTGGTGTGCTTGTTTGTGCTCTCAAAATAAATAGCAGAGGTTCTCAAAACTCCAACTTCTGGGAAAGGAAGAAAACTGAGTATTTTGTTTTGTGTAGGCAGTGTAATACAGTTTTTTGTGGGTCCCCCGATGGGCTTCGATGACACCGTATTAAATGCAAATACAGGATAATAGCCATCAGTACAAAATCAAACTGAAAAAAACCGTTAAAGGAAGCCATTTTACATTACTCATCTAATTGAAGAGATTTAAATTGAGCAAAAAGTTCAGCCCTAACTGAACTGAACGTATCAACTTTAACATATGTCTTTGGCAAAAGAAAAAAAAGTCTTTTTAATATGAATTTAAGGAGAAATATTGATGGAGTTTTCCAGCAGTTTGGCTGCGTGTGGCTCCTTTGGTTGGGCTGAGGACGTTTTGCCATGAATCCAGGTCAAACCCAGCATTTGACCTTTGACCTTTGACCTGTATGAATAAGGCAGTTACTCTCAGCGTCAGTTAGACCGTTTCATCTTTTAGCCGTTGAGACGGCGCAGGGACCGTGGCCCGTGGTGACACAGGCAGGACGCAGACGTCTTTCAGGGACGAGATTCCGCATGCGGAGCGCAAGGAGGAGGCCCCGTGCCGACCCGGGCCAGGTGCGTTAACAGGGACCTATCACGCGCCATTAAGAAGAAACGTGGAGTATAAAAGGATTTTCTTCCGGACAGACTGGGGCGGCAGTGACGAACGGGCTCATTGTCCTCTCTTTCTTGTGCGGGGGGGATCGCGGAGCGCCAAAAACGCGACTCGTGCGCCGCGGCGATAATGGCGCCTTTGTGTTCGGGATCCGGCGCTGTTCGGTTAATGACCTCATCGGAGATGTGAGGTGAGACCTTCCTTAACAGCGCTAAGGGGTCTGGAGGAGGATGGCAGTGAATGAACAGCAGAGAGAGAGAAGGGCTCGGAGATGTTCAATTTGGTGCCTTAACGAGGCCTCTGATTCAGCGATGGTGCTAGGCAGGGGCCATCTCCACACTGGCAGCAACCGGCTCAGACGTTAGCCGATAAATCAAGAGATTCAAGAAAGACGTCACGTTTTTGCCACTGTAACTTGCACTTTGGGTGAATCAGTGTATGCCACAGTGCAATTTGCTCTGTCAGGGGCTTTGTCCTGGAGAGGGGTTTTGTTTAAGTTTCACGGAGAGAACAAGAACAAAAAAAAAAACAATCTACATGTGCCTGTAAATTGCTCAGCTTTCATTATATAACCAAATGACTCACCCCACGATGTAGGAACGCTTCCTTCCCAAAGTCCGACTGTGCACCATTGGCCAAGTTAAATTTCTCAGGGTGTGAATGTGGGTTATTCTTTGTCACTGAGCTTTTGTCGAAAGGCCAAATTAGGCCAGCCGGCTCGCAGGGGTTGTAACCTACATTGTCAGCAGCACATCTCCTTGCCATCGGCGTTCCCTTCTCTCAGTCCCGTAAACTCCATAAACTTCCGTTAAAAGATGGATGGGGATCCACAACTTAAAGCATTACTCGTTTAAATACCCTGTGCGATTTAGAACGTACTGTACACATGCAATTTTTAACAGTTACATATAAACGAACAAAAGAAAAGAAATATCATAAAATCACGCAGTCACTCCATTGACAGTGCAGAATTCAATAGATGTTGTTATCCAGTGTGACTTAGATGAATTGTGGAAGACATAGCTGCTCTTATCCAGATGACTTACATAACATGTATTTTTACATTGTATCAATTTGTACAACTGCATATGTTTGTTTGTTTATTTATTTACTTATTTGACTGGGACAGTGGGCAGCCACTTGGCTGTCCCAGAATTAGCTATCGAGCTAAATTTTAACTGTTGTTCCTGGACAGGTAACAGTAAAAGATAGAAGTCAGGTTTAGTATTCTTGCCCAAGGGTACAACAGCTGCAGCCTAGGAATGATCTGAACAACTTTTGAAGACCCTATTTCTGTCATGATTAACAAGGTGATTTATAGAAGATTCTTCACCTATCTGTCTATCTGTCTGGCTGTCTGTCTGTCTAAAGATATGTAACATTTAAAAAAATGTGATAGAACACTTGATTACAAACTGAATTGGCAGATCGCAATAGCTTGCTATCCTAGACTGCTTCTCAGACAGTGAACATTAGTTTCCATTCTGATTTTCCCTGACTGTCAGCTTAGAGGTCCTGTTCCAGAGGTGGTGGTGGCGAGGTTCACTGGGATTGACCAGTACTTGTACAGCCAACAGCACATCATAAACTCTTTTCCTCACCTTTATTTCTCAGGATTTCTAGGTGCAGGGAATTGTTTAAACTGCAGCATTATGAAAAATAAATTGTGCGTGTGGGGTGTGCACAATTGTGTGTACATTGTTTAAAGCAGCTACATCACCTTAGTGGCAAATGAAAACTTTGTAAACCTGACTGGGATGCATTTAACTAATTTACTCCTGCTCCTGCAGTTGCCCTTGACCAAGGCACTGGCCTCAGAACTGGAGTTGGTCCCCGGGCGCTGCACTGTGGCTGCCCACTGCTCCTAAGTAACTAGGATGGGTCAAATGCAGTGGACAAATTACCCCACGGGGTTCGATAAAAGTATATCTTATATCTTATATCTTATCTTTAACTAATTTACTTTTTTTTTTTGAAGTGAGCGATCACTGTCATACCGAGCAGGGCAGGCTCTTTGGCTAAAGGCTGCATTCTACTCTTTTTCTTTTGGAAAAGAGAAGACTGTTTGCCCTCCTTTCAGATTTTTGTCCTCAGATTACTCAGATAAGTCGAACTTGGAGAAGGAGAAGGCAGCAGGCTCCCGTACGGCTTCAGCGTCGGCCGCCCTACGGACTGCCGACGTCTCGCCGACCAGATGCTACTCGATGTTGACTCACTCTTCTTCTGCCGAAGCTAACACTCATGCTCCAGGCATCCAGGCCAATGCGATTTGTGCAGAATGTCCAGGAGAATATCCAGGCCAATGTATACTGTACAAAATATCCAGGAGAATATTATTTGTACAGAATATTCAGGCGAATGTGGTTTGTACATTATATCCAGGCGAATATGGTTTTGTACAGAACATCCAGGCGAATATGATTTTCACAGAATATCCAGGCGAATATGATTTGTACAGAATGTGGCATATTAAAGACAGGCAGGACAACGGTCACTTTAACAGGGCGTCAAAGGTCTGCCGATATCAAGAGAGATCGCTGAATACTGAACACAGATGCGCTCATGTGCTCGGTCAGCCACGCTATCGAAAGCGCTGGGCTTTCCTCGGCCGAACGTGCGGCAGCCACAGATCGCCCCGCACCCACGCCCGCGTGCGGTTCTGTGTCTGCGGGAGAGTTCGGGGCCCTGCTCAAGCCTTCCTGTTTTCGCCGCGGTGTGCGGACAGAGCCGCGGGCGACCGCGCCGTGCCGCGGCGATGGGCTAGCCGCATGCTAACAGGGCAGACGCAGACGCAGACGCAGAAGCAGAGCATCGGCTCGGCGGCTCCTTACGCGGGAGACCGGCTGGAGCGGGGGGCCCGCGCACGGACGGGAAACAAGTCATTTCTGCGTGACCCTTCGGTCACGCCCACTCCTTCGGTCATGTGGCTCGCCCAGATATACGGGTTCCTTTCTCTTTTTCCCGACACAAAGAAAAAAGAAAAAAGAAAGAAGAAAAAAAATGCAACAAAAGACTTTTGAATCACCCGCAGGTATATTTTTGTATTTTCAGAGAACAGCTGAGGCGTTGCTCAGAAAGGCTTTTTGGAAAGAGCCTTGCGGATCTCCTGAGCGAGCCGCCCTGCCGCGAACGTCATTACGGGAACAGGTGGAAAGCTGCCCCTGAGTCTTCAATCAGCCAGCGGCGGCTCTCTGTGCGCAGCGGGGCGGCTGCATCATCCGCGCGTCGCGGGCCGCGGGATGGACCGTCGCCTCACTTCCTGCGTCGCACGAGCGCTGGTTCACATTCGCGGTTCTCTCAGATTTCGTCCCGCTCAGCTATCGGGGCTGCTTTTTTTCTCCTGCTGTTACTCAGCACTTAATCGATCGATTAAAATAATCGATTATGGACCTAACAGACTTCCGCTGGTGTCAATTGACTTCTGCCTTGATCTCAATTTGGGATTTTAGGATTAAAACGAAAAAAAAAAAACCCAGCAGATCCCATTGCTCTCCCGGACTGGAGATGGATATCGCAGACCTTATATCGACTGTGTGGTATCGTGGTTAGGGAACTGGGCTTGATAGGGAACTTATCTCTGAGGCTGTAACCTGTATTAAATAAAATGCCTGAGTGATGGGCCATCGTACCCTTGAGTGAAGTATTTTACCTGAATTTCTCCCGTGAATAGCCAGCTGCATAAATTGATTGTATATCAAAGATGTAATCTAAGTAAATTGCTCTGGATTAGAGCATCTTTTGAATGGCCAATGAGTGGCTTAATATATATATTAATATTAATATTAATATATAATATAAGTTTTTGATTCTGCCCTTCAGTTTCATTTAGAAAATTAACTGTATCTGTCAAGCCATTTTCTACAGCCAGGCAGCAGTATGGGAAGGCAGCACAAAATCTTAATCTTGATCACACCTTTTTAATCACGCAATTCAAAATGCAGGAAAGTTTACATTGCAGCAGTTGGAGGTCGGGATTTCTTGTCATGGCTCAGGCCACAAATTGGCTGTGCTCTCTTTATGATTGCAGGTGCCTTCGGTAGCGTGCATGCGGCTATTGGAGACAGATCATGTCTCTCATAATTGCGACTGACAAAAAAGATGAAAATGGGTTTGTGTGGAAAAACAGCTGAAAGCGTGTGTGGTGTAGACAAGCCCTGGCGACAGTGGCCGAGGTGCTGGTGGTTGCTGTGCGCTGTTGCTATGTATCACCCCCCCCTCTTTTTTTTCTTGTTTTCATCTTGCTGTCCATGTGCTTTCAGATGGCGGGAATATAGAAAAGGAGAGGAGAAGGGGTAAAAGAGGAATGCATCATTCTTTTTATGCAATCATCTTTCACAGGGGTCAGGGGTCAGTGACTGACAGCACTTGTCGGGGTTCACGAGTCCCCACATCTCAAACTAACCCCAGAGTGAAAAGCCAGTGTGGGGTGACCCTTCCTGCACAAAATGGCTGCCACACTTCACCCCTGAGTTTCTTACTTCACTGTGAATTATTGTTAGATCATGAGATGAAAAGCACGAAATAAGTGCTCCTTCTTGTTTTTCTTCTTCGTCTTCATCTTCTTCGTCTCCTTTTCTTATTCATCTTCGTATTTGTCCCTCTTCCTCTTCCTCTTCTCCTGCTTCTTTTCTTCTCCTTGTTCTGATTCGTCTCCTTCTCCCCCTCATTATAACACAATAATATAATAATGATAATTGCGGTAATAGTAATCTGAAACACTGTTAAGGCGTGCTCACAGTGAGAGTAATCCTGTGGCCGTCCCGCCAGTTCCTCAGGTAAATGGGCCAATGAGAGACTGTGGCTAGCATGGGGAAGAATCGATAGAGGATGTTACAGTGCAGTGGACCTGTGACTGTAGTTCAGCAATCCAAATCACAAGAAAATAAAAATCGCGTGGCAAAGAAAAATAAAAACACAACACTGAATAGACATGAGGAGATCAAACATGCCATCTGAATCTTTTCTTTCCAATGTCATTTTGAAACCTTCTAATTTGTCTGCCTAAATTACCTGTTTCAGCAAATGAAGGATGGGGGAGGTGGGGTATCACCTGCAAATACTGTTAAAAGCTCTGTTCTTCAGTGATCCATTTTTCAGTATTATTTAATTTCTTGGATTACGTTTTCTCTAGGAAAAAGGGATCCTGTTGCATGTCTGTTTGCAGGTGATATGCAATGTTGGTTTGTTTTCAGCATTAGGTCACTTTGAGTGGAAACATGAAAAATGTTCTATAACACAAACATCTCAACTTTTGAGCTGGTTTTGAAAGCTTCAATTAAATATTTTTTTGGACTGTCAGAATTCACTGTCCAGTCCTATACATCCCCTAGACACATAAAAATAAACTTTTGCAAGAATATAACATGGGAAGAAAAAGAAATGATAAAGGAGTAGACAGTTTTACTTACTATTTAGTTATTATTTAAGGGAACTGGAAATAGGAAAAAGTAGAAATGAAGAAGGCTTTATTTTCATCTGGTAACACGTAACTGCAGTTGTGCTGTGCGACCACAAATAAAAAAATGCATTTTTAAGTCGTAACTATCTGGATTCAGTGAAATAATTTTGAATCCTGTATCATTGTGGTGAGAACCCACCCTATTTATAGTTCTAAATAACACGCAGCGTGTTCTGTCATATTCTGTATTCAGATGGCTCGTACTGTACAGACGCTATGAGTCGTGGTTTGGCGCGCTCACGAGAAGGCAATCACGAGATAATTATAATTATATAATTATAATGTGTGTCACATCGAGCAGCAGAACTCTTGTTCCCCAGCAACGATTTAAAAAAAAAGACCAAAACAACAAGGGCTCATGTGACTTTCAAAATAATCTAACTCCCAGTGCTTTCTGCCATTGAGATGAGATGCTGTCAGTCAGACTGCATGCGCAATGGGTAAATTGCTGCTCAGCCAGAGGCTGTGCCAGAGCGCACATCTGCAGGGCTGATATTTTGATTGATGACATTTGTCCCCTTTATGATGCGCTTCCTGTATTATCGAGGCTGTAACAACGAAACTCAATCTTCTCCCGCTGTACGCCGCTTCGGGTATGCGATGCTGGGAGTTGCGCAGTGCACACTTTTTTTTTTTTTTTGCGATGAGATAAGGAACTTTGTTCAAGGGAGAAACATAAAGTGGGGCTGCTAACGCACTAGATTTAGGCGTAATCACGCACACACACCGTGCTCTGGAACTAACTGTGCCAGTGCCAGCTGTGCCAACCTGGCCTGTGCCCAGGGAATCTTCAGGAACAAGGGGAGGGAGGGTTCGTGGTCAGTGGGTTCATCAGCGTCTTATCGCGAACCGACAGCTTGTTGATCGGACGTTTGCGGCCGGAGTTTGTAATACGCACAAGATCAGGCAAGGGGAATCAAGCACCGATGCTCCCTAGCAAAGGCGCTAGTGTAGCATAATAGTCCAGTGGCCAGGTTTTGGATTCGATTCCCTGCTGCAGCACCGCGGTTGCACACCTTGAACAAGGTACTTAACCTGAAACACAAAAAAAGTCGGCATCCAGCTGTATATCTGGAGTGTAACTTGTTTAAGTGGCTCTGGATCAGTGCGTCAGCTCAATGGCTCAATGTGGCTTTTGGGGTCTGAGGGAGAGACGTCAGCCGTGACGGGCCATGCTGTGCTGGCGGGCGGCCCGCTTGCCTCCACATGCACCAGCTGCAGCCGGCCGGGGTCGAGGGGGGGCCGGTGCTGGCCGTCTGCGCCCTGGAGGAGGAAATCGCAGCGACGGGCGAGCGATTAGGATGAGCTGTCTCTCCATGTGGGGACGTGCCCCGACGGGGGCCGCAGCGGAGGCGGTATCCGGGACACCTGCGGAGAGGGGGGGGGGGTCTCCTCCTCCTCCTCGCCCCGTGGGAGGCGCTCCTCCGGCGCTGGGTTAGCCGGCCGGCCACCGCGCACGCGGCCTGTGGAGCGATGACTGCGGCTCAGCTGTGGCACAGCGCAGCCGAGGTGAAGGGGCCGCTGGCAGAACATGCGGTTCGGAGGAAGCGCTACGGTGCCAGCGCTACGGTGCCGGGCGTGATATAACCGATGAGGCTGCAGTGGTAGGGGTGGGCTCTACATGAGGAGTCATGAATGATGAGAGCAAAGGTAGCTGAGCTAGCATTCTTTTGTTTATGTGTGTGTGTGTATGTATGTGTGTGTGAGTGCATGCATGTATGTGTGCATGTATGCATATGTGTATGTGTGTGTGAGTGCACGCATGTGTGTGTGTGCATGCATGTATCTGTGCGTGTGTGTGTGTAATGTGTGTGTGTGTGTGTGTGCGTGTGTGCTGTATGTTTCCTGTAGATGGCTATTAGTTGTTCAAGTGAGACGGGTCCATCTCCCCTGATGTTGTATCACTGCTGGGAGGATTATTGATGGCCCCGCCCCTCCCCATCGTCATAGCAACCGCCTGCAAAACAGCATTTAGAGGAGACCAATCGGGACAGTCAGAATAAACACCTCAGTGGCTGCTGTAATATTCATCCACCCATTTTTATGTTTTTTTCTGTTTTGTTTGGTTTTGGTGACATCTGTGCTTTTCTCTGTCAGCTTTGTATAAAGTTGCCATGGAGATAGCCCATTGTGGCTTGTATCACCATACATAATCCTGATATAAAATAGATTTTCAGATTGGTGTGTGTGCGTGTGTGTGTGCGTGTGGTGAGGGGGGGGGGGGTAACAACTGAGGGCTGTATTGAAAATTATTATGCCTAATTGGATTTTTTATATTATATTGCTAATTAATTATATTATTAATTTGCTCAGCAGACACACGTGTATAGGGAAATATTCATAATTTTTAATGCCAGAATTATCCTGACATTACTTCTGTAAGAGTTTTATGAGCTTTATGATTGTATATCTAGAAGGGAATATGACTCCAAAGCTGCTTCAGACACAATGGTTAACTTAGACATATATCAAGAAGGTGTTTTCAAAAATGTCCAGTCCATATAGTGCTTTTTGCAGAGACAATGTCACACAGACAGACACATGAAATAGGAAAAACTAAGCAACGCATCTGTTTTCACGGCTGTATGCTACTGATGAAATTCAGGTTAAGTACCTCTCCAAAGTGTGTGACTGCATGCTTGCCTAGAGTTTTGAACCATCTGGTCATATTTTATTTTTTCATCTTTTATTTAACCTTTATTTAACCATGAAAAAAGCCCATTGAGATCGAAATCTCTTTTGTAAGGGGGACCTGACATAAAACACAAAGTTACAATGTTACACAAGACAGTAGACAAACAAGTTACAGATGTCAAATGGAGAGAGAGACTGCAGTGTAACAGTAATTAAAACCAGTGCAGAGGTTAAAAACAGGCGCATATTTCAGTCACAGAACTCATGAATTGCACGTTTGACGTCAGGAATTGAAAGTCATTTCTCAAGTTTATTTTGCACCTTAAGGTGCAAAATATCCGAAACCCATCTTTCCAAATTCAGTAGAGGGACGAAGAAGAACATCACATCACTGGAGCGGAGGTGATGATTGTGTGTATTTCTAATTAGAAGACAATTCTAATTCCTGAGGTAGGAGGGAAATGTGGTCAGTGGCTTGCCTAACCTTTCTAATCCCCACCAGGGGCATCGGTGGCTGTTTTCGTATTTACCAGGAATCTCCCCAGGCTACCGCTGCCCTTAAGTTTTACATGCCTTCACTTGATTTACGGCTACTGTAGCAATGAATACTTAGGTAGGCGTAGTGTGGCTGCAAGTTGTAATCCAAGGCCCCGAGTGATGTAATTAGCAGCCAATTTCCCCCCTCAGCCAAGCGCTTCCGTGTCGGTCATTCAGGTCTTTGGCGGGCTGATGGGAAAACCGCTTTGTGGCAGCTCCCTTTCCATTAGCGCATTTCGCAGAACCTACACCTTCTTAACGGCGGCCTAAATTCTCACTCCCGCCCCCTCCTTCTCTCCCTCGATCCCCGTCCGCCAACGCAACGCACCCCCCCCCCCCCCCACCTCGTATCACATTAACCCAGTTAGTCCAAAAATGTGCGTGGACCCTCGTCGGTACCCGCTGCTGGCGAGCAGACGGTGCGGCAGAACCGCGCAGATGGAGATGCAGACAGACGAGGGAGAGACGACCGGCGCTAGCTGAGTGGAGTTGGGTCTGAACAGGGGGTACAAGGAGTGTTTGCTGAATTTTAATTCACTTATTATTGTTTTTATTTTTGTTTTTTTTTGTTGTTGTTTTGTTTTGGCCGTTGGTTCGGGGGCCTCTCAGCTACTGTAAGATTGCAGTCGACTCATGTTGGCCAAGGGAGCTGATTACTGTACATCAGTGCTGAAGAGGGCAAATGCATCATGTTGAAAGTGGGTTAAATAGCCTGTCACAGTGTGGGCGTGACTGTCATGCATAAAGGCACATTTTGTATTCGGCGGTAAATTAGGGTCTGAATTATTTGCTTAAGTGGCATTGGTTTCTGCATGGAACTAGGTCAAGGGCTGTGCCCGAATCGTCATTTCTGATGTGATTTCGCACCCACCGGCGACTGGCGAGTGTAACAAAATAATCCCACCCCCCACGGGGAAGCAGCGGGACGGGGTTTTCATCAGAAAGTTTCTGGTTTGATTCCCCAGGAGTCCACTTGAGTCAGGTCCCCTTCATTGGCTCAGCTAATGTCTGACAGTCTGAAAAAGCACACTGTGTGCTACAGGTCGCACCGACGAACGAACGCGGTAATGGTAATAAGCCAATGAAGAGCAAGCTGGTCCGATGATCTGTGCTTGTACTAAGGCCACGTCTACGTTCTGTTCCAACGCTCCCCCCCCCCCCACTTTTACCTCAGTGCACTGTCACTCAAACAGTGAGCTTGTCACCCAGGTGTGGTTACGACACGGTCTCGCCATCCTGCAACTCGATGTAACAAAGCAAGCCACCTCGAAATATAGCCTCATTCAGATGAGCAGTGCTGCTCGATGGCGATGCTGAATGGCGACCGTGTTGTTTCAGCACCGAAAGCGTTGTCGTGTGGTAGGGGGGCGGGGGGGGGGGGGGGGGGGGGGGATCTAGGACATGCTCCTCCTGCTTGGCTGCGCCTGTTATGAAACCTGGACGGGTCCTAATTGTGGCCTAATGTCACCAAAAGTGAATTTCTAGCACCCATCCTTGCATTAACCCACTTTCCTATAATAGGTGCCTGGAGCGATGGGGCTGTAATGTGATTCTTGCTGGATGGCTCGGTGGAGTCGAGAGCATTAATTTTTTGCGATCATTAAATCAGAATGACTGTCTTCCTGTGTTTAGGCTTGCGTGGTGCTAGCGCCATTGTCACCGCCGTGTCCTCTGAGTGCTTCTCTCTGTATTGAGGAGGTTGTTCCTGTTGAAAATGTTTTGGGGCCAGCAAAACAAGACGGCTCAGAACTGTGTCTGATGTGCACTGGATGTAATGTGTCCTTTTATGCACGGTTTGGCCCAGGTCAAGAGTAGCTTTTCGGCGAGGATGCATTAGCGCAAGCTCAGAATAGCACGCGTTACACACCACCTCAGCAAATTCATTTCTGCAGATTTAACAGCGAAACATCTCGCCTGCGAGCTCGACCAATTAAACCGACTTCTAACCAAGCCTGATCATGCACGCAATCATCGAAATATATGAAAATAAATATCAAAATAAATGAATACATTTCCAAAGTTAAGATAAGATTTATAGCTCTGTGGTGAAGCATGCCTGCCATCGCTCCAGAGATCAATGGCACAACAATGTTGTTGATGACCTGGGGTGGCAGGGTTGCAGGGTGGCATGGTTAAGACCCTGGGGTGGCAGGGTGGCATGGTTAAGACCCTGGGGTGGCAGGGTGGCATGGTTAAGAATGGTTCAGACCCTGGGGTGGCAGGGTGGCATGGTTAAGAATGGTTCAGACCCTGGGATGGCAGGGTGGCAGGGTGGCATGGTTAAGAATGGTTCAGACCCTGGGATGGCAGACCCTGGGATGGCAGGGTGGCATGGTTAAGACCCTGGGATGGCAAGGTGGCATGGTTAAGAATGGTTCAGAACCTGGGGTGGCAGGGTGGCATGGTTAAGAATGGTTCAGACCCCGGCATGGCAGGGTGGCATGGTTAAGAATGGTTAAGACCCTGGGGTGGCAGGGTGGCATGGTTAAGACCCTGGGGTGGCAGGGTGGCAGGGTGGCATGGTTAAGAATGGTTCAGACCCTGGGGTGGCAGGGTGGCAGGGTGGCATGGTTAAGAATGGTTCAGACCCTGGGGTGGCAGGGTGGCAGGGTGGCATGGTTAAGAATGGTTCAGACCCTGGGGTGGCAGGATGGCATGGTTAAGAATGGTTAAGACCCTGGGATGGCAGGGTGGCATGGTTAAGACCCTGGGATGGCAAGGTGGCATGGTTAAGAATGGTTCAGAACCTGGGGTGGCAGGGTGGCATGGTTAAGAATGGTTCAGAACCAGGCATGGCAGGGTGGCATGGTTAAGAATGGTTAAGACCCTGGGATGGCAGGGTGGCAGGGTGGCATGGCTAAGAATGTGGTTTTGCATCGTGGCACGTTCAGTGGACAGGTGGGCCAATGACTTTCTACCCTCGAGCAAGGTACTTTTGTTTTATACTTTTCTGCTTCGTTGTTTGTTTTGCTGCCTTTGCCGGCTCAGCAGTTTATTGTTGTTAGGCACTGCTTTTGTTCGGTGTTTATGTCTGTGTTTGTTTATTTCCAGTGCTAATTGCTTTCTGGAGGAGTAACCCTTCAGGTGGAGCTGTTTTCGTGCTGGGGGGTTGGGAGGCGTGAAAGCGGGGATCACGTTAATGTAGCCCCATTGTCCTGGCCAGTATCTCTCTCGCACAGTCGCAGAGGTGCTAATGGCTGTATCTGGGCAGCTCTGGGCTGAGCTCGGCTGAACTGAGCCGTTCTGCTCTGAGATGTGCGGGGCGGGGCGAAACCGTCGCGGTGGGACTCCCTGTTCTGTTTGTTTTTTTTTTTTTTCCAAACCTGGAGCCGGAGGGACGGGGACACGACGACGGCAGAACGTTTCAGGGCGAGTCGCGAAAACAAAAAAAAAGCACTTTTTCCTAGAACAGGACGAGAACAGCGCCCTCCCCCAAACCCCCCTCCCCCCCCCCCCCCCCCTCGGGGTCTTTGTTCGGAGCGCAACGCGATACGGTCGCGGCGTCGTGCCGAAACAGCGGGGCACGTGTCGCGCCTCAGAACACGCAGGCCCGGCCGGCCGAGGCCGCCGGACCCAGGAACACGGGCGGCCCGGGCTGGACCAATCAGCTCGGCCCGTTGGGCGCATGCGCACGCCTCCCTGGTTACGCGAGCTCAGCGCGGCGCTGGCGGTCCCTCGGGTCCTCTCACACTGCCCCGCTGTTACACAAACACGGGCGCGCGCTCCTTCTCTAATGACCTTTCCCGTTTTTCAGCTGAGACTGCTTCATTTGGTCAGATTTAATCGACCTTTCAGCACTGCGTGTACACGGTTCAGTGTTCAGTGTTACGTCAGCCGAAGAGTTTGTGAGGGTCCGTGACATAGAGTCATCACCGTAACCAGCTGCCCACAGCTTGCTATAAGGCTCTCTCTAAATAACCAGCTCCCCACAGCCTGCTATGTGGCTCTCTCTAAATAACCAGCTCCCCACAGCCTGCTATAAGGCTCTCCCTAAATAACCAGCTCCCCACAGCCTGCTATAAGGCTCTCCCTAAATAACCAGCTCCCCACAGCCTGCTATATGGGTCTCCCTAAATAACCAGCTCCCCACAGCCTGCTATAAGGCTCTCCCTAAATAACCAGCTCCCCACAGCCTGCTATAAGGCTCTCCCTAAATAACCAGCTCCCCACAGCCTGCTATAAGGCTCTCCCTAAATAACCAGCTCCCCACAGCCTGCTATAAGGCTCTCCCTAAATAACCAGCTCCCCACAGCCTGCTATAAGGCTCTCCCTAAATAACCAGCTCCCCACAGCTTGCTATAAGGCTCTCTCTAAATAACCAGCTCCCCACAGCCTGCTATAAGGCTCTCCCTAAATAACCAGCTCCCCACAGCCTGCTATAAGGCCCTCCCTAAATAACCAGCTCCCCACAGCCTGCTATAAGGCTCTCCCTAAATAACCAGCTCCCCACAGCCTGCTATATGGGTCTCCCTAAATAACCAGCTTAGGGCAACACTTATTGCCCAGACACAAAGACAGGCCCACAGGAACCGTCCATACGGGGTGCAGTGCTGCCTCCAGTGACCAGCCATGGTTTTATATGTTTCAGTAATCCAGCGGGATGGCGTGCGATGCACTGCACTCCAGTTTGGATGGAGAACACATTACATTACATTACATTACAGGCATTTGGCATACGCTCTTATCCAGAGCGACTTACAACAAAGTGTATAAACCAAAACCAGGAACAGGCGTGTTGAAAACCCTGGAGGGAAGCACAGTTCAAAGTGCAGGGAAGGACCGCGTAGTTTAACTTGGACCCTGTAGGTTAATCTGATTAGCACAACAACACGGACGACGCTTCTAAACAGCCTCTCCACCCTCAGCGCCCCCACCCTGTACCCCGCGCCTCACTTGGCGTGTAGGGGGGACCGTCGCGTTCGCGCACCGCAACGCGCGACGACACGTCAGAGGCACCCGCGCATCCTCCCCAGAGGACATGACCCGGGCGCGCACCGGCCTGGTGGCCCCTGGCATGACCCCGGCGGGGAGCCTTCGGCGGGGAGCCGTGAGTCATTTGGTGCGCAACGAGCCGCGGTTGGAAAGGTTCCGGCGTACCGCCAGATCCCTGAGAGGTGTGACCTTTCTGCGAATAAATAAATAAATAAATAAATAAATAAATAAGCATCGCCGAGCAGATGCAGATGATGGTCAATTTCTTGGCTAACTGTCGTCTGAGATAATGAGCTGCACCCTGTTCCTTCTAAATAAATAAATGGTAGAAAGTCGCTCTCCGTGTAAATGTTGAACTGACTCATCGAAAAAGCTGCTCGCCTCTCACCCCTACCGCGCCGCTTAAGCACAGTAAATATGGGTTAGAAAGTGTATGTGTCATAATGTCCGCCCCCCCCCCCCCCCCCCCCCCCCCCCCCCCCCCCCCCATCGCCATCGACATTATGTGCAGGTCATTCTACTCCTCCACACAAATACATCAGCTAAGCAGGGTGTTCAGCGCAGTTGGCTGTTTCTAAAATGAGTGCAAGGCCTAAGTGCTGGTGAAGAGGCCTCAGCCGTTATTACCTGTAATGAAGCCGGTCTCCATTATGGCTTCCCAGGGCTCGGGTATAAAGAGGAACGGTGCGGGGTTCGAGACAGGCCCGGTGTGTTGGAGGTCACAGGTTTTGAAGCCAGGTAACACACACACACACACACACACCCCTAATGACCGCCTCAGTACTCCCAGCATTCACTGCAGATGACCTACTTACCCATCGTCTGTGATCATAAGACCCAGATCTGGTTAAACGGATTTCTAAACCGACGTGGTGGACAGAGTCTGTGGAGCATAGTTTCTGTTCAGTCAGCAATTCATGATTATCTTATTGAATTAGATTTTCAATTGAATTTCAGTTCTCTTTTTGACTGAATTGAGTTTAAGGTGACCCCAGCCCTGCTTCCTGCTCTGGGTAGGTGACAGTGCACTGTACATGCTGTTTAATGTCGGGTGGGTTAGGCCGTGTACCTGGCTCCTGCTTTGCTGTCTCGCCACCACCCTCTATTTTAGCATCTCCTATTAAAGCCTGACGGGGCCTTTCGATCCAGGCGGGAGAAAATCGATGCTTATTTCATCGGCTGTTTCCCCCCTGGGCAAAGCGTCCGAACTGCGGCCCGAGCGCTCACACGCTCACCCTCGCCAGGGGGAAGAGCAAGCTGTCGCCTCACACGCATTAAACAGACATTAATGGAGCCGCTGGGTCACTCTGTCTGCTGGGGGGTTGGGTTCTAGCGTACGGTACTGAGACTGCGGCTGGGGACCTCGCAGGGTGCTGCAGGTTTAACCCTAACGCTGCCCAGAAAGGGAAGGCTCTCAGCCAGAAGAAACTAATAGCGGCTCTTCCAAATTCATCAACTGATTTTCAAAAGAGTGCATTTTTCTGTGGCTTAGCAAAGCTCTTTCTCACGTTCCGCTAACTGCCATTTTATATCTATCAATGAATCAATCAATGAATGCATCAATCAATCCATTTTTGTTGTCCACAAGTGCCAGTTTGATTGCTACTGAGTAAAAAAAAAGATATATATATATATATATACACAAAGATACAAGATATATATAGACAGATATCTATATATAGATATACAAGATACAACACATGGAAATTAATACATTTTTTGTAGAGTAGTATTTAAATACAATCAGTAACTACTGTATTTAATGTATCAGTGAACTGAGCAGTTGTTACAATTTGAAATATAAAATTGTCACAGCACTGTGTAAAATAAGTATGATTAATGAACGTATTAATGAATAAATTGTAAATAAACAGACAGCTGTACTGAAGGACACCTGATACCTGGCAACTCTATGTAGTTAGCAAGCTAATTGACCATAATTCATGAAGTGTAGGCCTGTCAGCTACTTCAAAGAATCTGAGACACATGGCTGTACTGACCTGTTCTGACTGAAGCTTTTCAGTGTTGACTTATTCATATAGGAAACTCACTCAGGTGTAGAAGAAATAAGATCTCACTAGATAGCAAAAATGTTTTAATAGGCCTGCAATCCCTGCTTGCTAAATATGTTTTTAAGAATGTTTCTTTCTATGTGGTGAACAAGGCAACATTGTTTGTTAGATTTTTTTTTTTCAGGTTGCAAAAACATTTTCTTGCAGAAAAAAGGAGTGATCATGGACCTGTTTGCAACACAGTGGGAAAGCTTAGCTTGAAGCTTTGTTTTCAACCTTGCTGCAAGGTTGTAAAAAGTTTAAATAAGGTCTTTGTGCTACTTGAGGGAAACGCAAGATTGTCTTCATTGTACATTGGAGGGTACGAGGAGAGCTCTAACATAGAGACTCATCGGATAATTGGGACAAAAATCAGGCTGATGTCATTTTTGTTTTTATTATGTTTAATGAAGTGACCTATTTTTAGTTCTGTTTATTATCTAGGACTAACATGTGAATGATACCATCTTATCTTGTGTCTACTTGTGGCAGGGATAAAATTCATTAAAAGGTTGCTTTTTGTGTCTGTTAAATAAAGGGTTGTTGATAAGTGGAGGTTAGTGGGCACACGGGTGTTCGAGGGCGTTGGACATTGTGGTGCGGTTGGGGAGTGGGGGTGGGGTTTGTAAACAGTCCCAGATTGAGGGGGACAGTATCGGCTGGTGTCTGTCATCACTGCCTCCTACACCCGTGAGTGGGCTTTTCGGTTCCTGCCTCTTTGTCCTCCTGGAATATGGCTGGCTGCCCACGTTATTCTGACTGGGCCTCTGCTGCCCAGTACAGGCAAATGACAAACTCAGATGGGTTGAGTGGTCTGTTCTTACCTTTATCATTTTCTTTTAAAATTATGCTTCAATTGCATAACATCCTGTTCAATTAATTCTCAAATCCCCAAACCCAAGTTAACTGAACTGCCGTTCAATTTACAAAAACATGCATGTAATTAGCTGATTAGTTTTACGATTGATTGACAGGCGAAATCTCACTAGATTGTAAAATGCTGCAAATCATAACATCTGCCTGCAGGGAACTAAGGCTTTAAAAGTGATGCGTAATGAGTAATGAGTGCGATCTACATTAGGATGATTGCAATAGCATAGAAACACCTTTTAATATATTTTAAAGATCATTGCAATACGTGTAAATATAACGGTCATACCCTTCCCCCTGTTCATTTCCCAACATTCGCGGTCATTGCGTTTGTTTCTTGTCAGTGCGGACAAGCATAGAAATTTATCTGCAATACATATACGTAAGGTTACGCTTTGAATGTGTCAAGTAGGTCTCGCATTTTCAACGCATACGTTGTGTATTGCGTGTGCACACATCAATAAATCAGTACACGAAGTCTGGAGGACTAAACTCTAATAAATGTATGTAAAATTGTATGTGATTTCTGGGATTGGTTTTGCTGCAGGGCTACTTTAACCCAAAAGAAGTATGCTGCTTTTGAATCGTTTACAAATACACGCGCAACAAATTTCCGACCGTAATGTAGCCTACAACGGCTCTCGGTTACAACTGTCCGCTCATGTAGCAGTTCGTCTGAATCGAAACAGGAGCGCCCTCTTGCGGATAGAAAAAACACCCGACATCTGTTGCGCTCGTTTTCGTAGCGGGCTTCAACGGCTGAGAGCTGCTACTCGAAACTGTTTCAGGGTGAATACAGAAACTCAACTGCTGGACAAGCGTCGAGAGGCGAACAAAGAAACGTTCTATGCTTTATAATGGGAGCTGCATCTCGAAGGAAATGCGTTTCTGTTCTGTTGAAAGGACGTAGGTCTGCTGTATTGTTCTGCATAGCCTACCTAATGAAGTCACGAAGGCTGGTCAAAGATCAGTCTTATGTTTTAATGCGAGTACGTGTGTACAAACGAACATAATTATCATTACCATGCATACACCACATACGTAATCTTCTCCTTCTCTTCATTATTATTATTATTATTATTATTATTATTATTATTGTTGTTGTTATTGTCGTTTTTGTTATTGTTATTATTATTGTTGTTGTTTTTGTTATTATTATTATTATTATTAGTATTAGTATTATTATTATTATTGTCGTTGTTGTTAGTAGTAGTAGTCATAGTAGGCTAGCATTAGTATCATGATGATGGATGATGATCATCAACAACAACCGCATCATGATCATTGTCTATGTCGCTGTTCGCGTTTTCAGTCGAACAGTATTCTCAAACGTGGCCCCGGTAATTTTAGTTAAACAGGAAAAGAGTAGATTAAAATGTACTTTTTCTTCGGATTATTAAGTTTAGTGTTGTTTTATGTTGTGAATTGTTAATTGAAATGGAATGTTAACCTCGTTTAGCTTCACTTCAGCATTTCTCTATAGGCTTTTCGATAACTTGTAGCCTACTGACATCGTGACTGACAACTGATCACTGATTTAAATTTTTTTACTTTAGGTTTGCCCAAAAACATTTCCACTGTTAAAATATTAATTTATGTTAGGAATAAATTCAGTTACGCATATACAGAAGCCTTCTTTATTCGCAATAGAGTATTTTTAATCCGTGCTTTTAGGAGTTGGTCGGCTTTTCAAAACGCTCTGTACAGACTAAAAGGTCTTTATTTCCAGTGTTTTCATCTTCGTGTTTCTGTGGAATAGTAATCCAGCCCAGTTTTCACAGGGGCTGACGCAAAAGTGAGCACCTGCTAACTACTGTCCATCCACAACACCCCCCACCTCAGCTCTCTGACGCGCTGGGGAGGAGTGGCCACGGAGCCCTACATTCCCTATATAAACCCATCCGTCTCAGAACACAGACTCAGGAAAGCAACAGTGCTCGACAGCTACTTGTCACAGAAGCCCAGTGAATTAAACGCGATACCAACTTTCACATCGTCAATCTCTCGCAGCATTTACATTACGAAGTTTTAGCCCCAAGGCACATCTTGCAAATATGATCAAGAAAATGACGCCTTCGGAGAACGAGTTCGACATCCCAGCAAAAAACTGTTACAGGATGGTAATTCTGGGTTCAACCAAAGTCGGTAAAACGGCGATCATCTCCCGGTTCCTGAACGAAAGGTTCGACGACCAGTACACACCGACCATTGAAGACTTCCACAGGAAATTCTACAGCATCAGGGGAGACGTTTACCAATTGGACATTCTGGACACTTCTGGAAATCACCCTTTCCCTGCAATGAGGAGGCTGTCCATTCTAACAGGTGAGCTGAGTTTTAAACGAAACAATGCATTTTAGACAGATAAAGCAAAGTAGCCTAAATTATTTTCTTGAACCGTAATTGCTCGTGCGCGGTTAAAATAACACTTCGCAATTCTACTGTGAACAAGTAAAATTGCACGAGCGTTCTGTCTTATTTGAACATGTGTAGCCTTTATAACCGCCTAATATTTATTTGACCCGAACTAAAATGTATTCGCTTTCTGTCTTGCAGGTGATGTCTTTATCCTGGTATTCAGCCTGGACAACAGAGACTCCTTCCAGGAGGTCCAGCGTCTGAAGCAACAGATCTTTGAGACCAAATCCTGCCTGAAAAACAAGACCAAAGAGAACGTAGACGTTCCCTTGGTGATCTGTGGAAACAAAGGCGACCGTGAGTTCTACAGAGAGGTCCAAGAGGATGAGATCCAGCAGCTAGTGGCAGGCGACGACCAGTGCGCCTACTTCGAGATCTCGGCGAAAAGGAACACTAACGTGGACCGCATGTTTCAGACACTTTTCACCATGGCGAAACTGCCGAACGAAATGAGCCCAGACCTGCACCGGAAAGTTTCGGTGCAGTACTCCGACATGCTGCACAGAAAGTCTTTCAGAAGCAAGAAGCTTAAAGACGGAGATGCATACGGCATCGTTGCGCCGTTCGCCAGGCGTCCAAGCGTGCACAGTGACTTGATGTACATAAGAGAAAAGGCCATCGGCGGTGGCCAGGCGAAAGATAAAGAGCGCTGTGTCATCTGCTAAGAACTGTTCTGCGAGCGTGCAGGAGAACTACTACAATGACGTGTGAGCGCAACTGCAGTTGTATGCTCGTCGCCCTGCGTGAAAGTCCAGCGGCAAGAGACCCTGAGAGCTTTGACAGGAGCTGTTCGTCACGGTCCTGAATCGTGAGGCTTCGCGACGAGGAAACATGTTATGTTTGCGACCTTTTTTCTGCGGCGTCTTAGCACTACATACATAGTGATGTGTCTTCAGAGAACCGGGACTGAGCTGTTCATTTCAACAACACGCTAAGAAGTCTGTGTTTAAGAGTACTTTGCAGAAAGGTGGAAAAGACATTCGAGCTGTGGGGAGGAATAGACCTACTGATGTTTACATTTTGTTATATTTTATAAACTGTACAGATCATTTTGAATGTTTGTTTTGAAATGAACAAATTCTATTGTGAATGTATATTTATTATCACGTCAGCGTTTACGTTTTCGAGAAAAAAGAAAAGTATTAAAAAAGAAATCCTAAAACGTAACTCTTGCCTCCTGTTTCTGTGTGCATGCGTGATATGTTATAAATGAATGGCAAACTGCTAACACACAACATATTGCTAATGTCTTGTCGAATCCTGCGTACTTATTCCAGAATAACGGAAAATAGGCTTTGTAACCACCAATCAGGTCATACTGATTTTCAGTTGCAATAGTTTACATACAGCATACATTTATAAAAAGTTATTTTCAAAGAGTGCATATGTAGAGAGCTCATCTGCAACCACTGAAAATGGTGAGAGTTTGGTGCCATAAATCAATCCCACATTTTCCGCCAAATTAATCAATGACTGGCCTAACATGCAACCCCCCCTGAAAATCTTTTAAAACTTTTTCCCGCGTCACACGTTACATTCACATCACCCTGAGAAAAGGCACGAGAGACGTGTCTGCTCTGCACACTCCCGGTTCATGGTAAACCAAACAAAGGGGGCGTACAATGGTAGTGCTTCTCACAGGGTGAGAATGCGCTCGTAGATCACAAAGTGATCTCCAAAGCGCTTTCCACGTTGGGTGGGAATGTTCTCTGACTGATAGGCTCTGACGTAGGATGAAAATTGTGCTTCTCCAGATGTCTTTTGAGATGCTGTCTTGAATTGCAACACAGACATGCGCCGCTGCATGCATGCATGCACATGCAAAGCATGTGGATACAATAGTGGAAAAAAATACAATAGTTTATTCCTGCTGCATTTCAGAAGAAAAGCAACTGAATAGCCCTGTTTGCACTTACATTTTAAAAATATAACAATACAACTATTAGTGTATATAAAAGATAGAAGAGACTGTAGCAGCTAAATTAACGCTAAATTTGTTATATGTGTAGCTATGTTGGACAAGTTTATGATATTTTTAGAAAGCATCTTGTTTTTTGGGCCTGACTAACACTCTCTGTCCAAGCTCAAATTGCAATGCTATAACTTTAAAAGAGTGTACAAATCAAACAGTCTACAAATTTATTCAGTATCCTGTCACCTCCAATTTGAATGCAAAGATTGAATGTCTTCATCACCGAAACGCCATTAACTGAAGTAATAGTCTTAGTACGCACAGTAATATGCTAACCCGGAACCTATCAATATTTGCCATAAACTTGGTCTCAGCCGAATGCAAATGTTAGTTTTTACCTTCACCAACAGCTTGACAAGTTCAGTAATCACCAAAATGAACTGCCAAAATTAGATGTGAACACATTCATTTCAGCTGAAAATAAAATTTAAGCACAAATGTTTATTTGACAGAGGCCGCTGTTCAGGTAAAGGTGCAGTCAACTGGTCTGCCTCTTTTGTGATATTTTCTGCTTTGATTTGGCAACACTCTGAGGTTGGCCTCAGACAGCATTATTACATTTGGAAAATATGTGGGCATGGGAAAAGTAGTTGCTGACACTTGTAGAACGAATGTAGTAGAACCTCAGAACTTTCTTTCATCCTCACTATATATGAATTATTGTCTGTGTGTGAGTGTGTGTGTGTGTGTGTGTGTGTGTGTGTCTGACAACAACGAACAGAATAAGTGCTGCTCCCCATTCAACATCCTCTCATTTCGAGCGAAACATGAACTGCCACGCCCACCCCGATTGAGAGAGTGTACAGTAAACAATGCTGTCTTCAAAAAAAGTCCAGTATCCATAACAGAAACAGGAAAGACTTGGACCAACCACCACAAACAGTGAAGGTTATTTTTTTTACAAGAAATTACTCAAACATTGTGTTTTTTTTTTGGCTTGGGAGATTCCCCTTTTCAGGCCAATTTAAAAACGGCTTACTCAGCACATTTTGGTTCTTATGGCTGAACCTTATTGATACCTCTCAGCTTTTCTTCAAGGGTTCTTTCTCAAGGGTTCAAAAGCAGTTCAGTACTTGGAACTCAAACCTGGTTGGTTAAAAGAAAACCATTCTCCTTAACCGATGTGCCATATGACACACAGGTCATGAGTCACCTAAAGATTGTGCAAAAAAATTGGTAATTATATCACAGCAAATACTTTTTCTCTGCAAGTACTCTTACAGAATACATACATATGGTTCCTATTGAACTTATTTTTGTTTGAGTTGAATGTACACTGTACATTTTACTGTGTACAATAGAGGGAAGGGAAACCTGCAAAAAAAAAAAAAAAGGGGGGCAGGCAAACGGATCGCTAGTTGTATTTTTTTATTGCTCAGGGAGAGAAGGAGGAAGAGAGGAGTGGGAATGGTTGTGTCATGAGGCGACGCCGGCTTCCTGCCTGTTTCTGCAGAATTGCGCACTCACCTTTCGATTCCACCTATAAACCCAAAACCGCTGACTTGCCCTACTTACGGGAACAGCAGGCAGTGGCGAGGAAAGATGGGTCAGCGTGAGTCACTCTGTTCGAACGGCGTCAGCCCGCTTTGCTCTGAATGACACCAAACGCGTCTCACCGCCGATATCATGATGTAAGATAGGGCCACCCGCCATGTTCATAATAATACCATAGCTGGGATCTGTTACCTTACCTCCTCTGTCTCTCTGGGGACCTCTAAAGACAGGAAGTTGGCCTATAAAGAAAGGAAATTGTCCTTACCTGCTCACTCTGCCCCTGACCTAGTTTCCACGTTGCCTCGTTTATATTCCTTCATTTGAATAACGTGCTGTGGACTGTTTTCTGCATCTACAGCATCGTATGAATGCGGCCCAGCATAAAACGACCGGACTGTGAAATAAAACCGCAATCTGATTTAATGTACAATAGCAGGTTTGGCAGACATGTTTGTTTTCCAAACTGGTTTTGCTCTGGAAAGCAGTACACTGACCCAGAGGAGCACAGCCTGCAAGCCACAACAGCTG